>NC_045550.1:64791564-64836564 GCF_009769535.1 Thamnophis elegans
CCTGTATGCCTATATATATATATATATATAAACTGCACAGTAGGTAGATCAGTATACGTTGCTAATTTTTAGTTGGTAGAAAAAGAGAAGAAAACAACCTGCATGTACATGTGAGGTTATACCGATATTAAAGTGCTCTCAAGGTGAAACTTGTGATATAAAACGAATATAAATTGCCCAATGAAAAGCATTTTAAAAAAGAATTCAAATTAAAGAATTCAGACACTGGACCCATCCGGGTGCTATTGTCCCCCCATTCACGGACGTCTTCCCCTTCCCCGCCTTTTCAAAAAAAACCCGGGTTATCATCCTGACATTAAAGGCCTCCTGTTAGCATTGCCTGCAGGAGGTCAGGATGGAACTGGGGTCTGGGAGGGAGGGGGGATGAGGTTCTTTTGAAGCTGGGACAAAGTGGGGAAACAAAGAAAAGTTTGAGTGGCTAATCTTTCAACAAACAGACAGACTGAGCAGGGAGGCCTCCTCGGTGAAGGAAGAGCCAGTTGGACGTACCCTCTACGGGCATTCATACAACCCCTTTAAACCTGGCTACTGAATTTTCCTCCAGAGGTTGTGGGCGTTCCATCCCTGGAGGTTTTGAAGAAGAGATTGGACAACTACTTGTCTGACACGATGTAAGGTCTCCTGCTTGAGCAAGGGGTTGGACTAGAAGACCTCGAAGGTCTCTTCCAACTCTGTTCTGTTCTGCTTCAACAGCTGTAAATGTGAAAACCAGTTGTAAATCACTCCCCCCCCCCATCCCCGTGGCATTGTAGCTGTGAATAGTCACTAAACAAATAATTGGTGGTTGAGGGCTACTTGTTGAGGGCCTTGTCTAGAAAGAGTGCAGAGAAGAGCAACAATGAGGATTAGGGGACTGGAGGCTAAAACATACAAAGGACGGTTGCAGGAAGAAAGGAGGTAGGGAGGAGGAGAGAGGGAGAAGAGGAAAGGAAGCGACGGATAGGATATAAATGTGGTGTATAGAAAGCAGAAGAGCAAATGAGCATCTTTGGGGAAGGATGGTAAGAATATTGAATAATACAAAACAGTGTTGGTTATGATGTAATGCAGAGAATAGCAACCAAGATGATTTGGGGACTAATATATAAAGAACGGTTGCAGGAACTGGGTATGTCTAGTTTGATGAAAAGAAGGACCAGGGGAGACACGATAGCAGTCTTCCGATATCTCAGGGGTTGCCACAAAGAAGAGGGAGTCAAGCTATTCTCCAAGGCACCTGAGGGTAGGACAAGAAGCAATGGGTGGAAACTAATCAAGCAACTTAGAACTGGGGAGAAATTTCCTGACAGTGAGAACAATTAATCAGTGGAACAGATGTTGCCTCCAGAAGTTGTGAAAGCTCCAACACCAGAAATCTTTAAGAAGATGCTGGATAGCCATTTGTCTGAAATGGTATAGGGTTTCCTGCCTAGGCAGGGGTTGGACTAGAAGACCTCCAAGGTCCCTTCCGACTCTGTTGTTCTAAATACTCATGGTCTAAAAATGTTTATGGAGATTCTCAGCCATCTCACGGTTGTCCCAAAGGTGCTTCTTTCAAGAGGCAAATGGACTTTCTGGTTGTTGTTGTTGTTGTTGTTTTGAAGACGTTTTGCTTCTCATCCAAGAAGCTTCTTCAGCTCTGACTGGATTCCATTCCCCACCATCCAGTCAGAGCTGAAGAAGCTTCTTAGATGAGAAGTGAAACGTCTTCAAAGAAAAAAACAAGAAAGCCCAGTTGCCTCTTGGTGGGAAAAAAAGCACCTTCTTGTGATCAGCCCACCAATTAGGGGATATATGAAAAGAGAATCTACTGAGCTTTAGATGGTCTTACTTTGTATGCCCTCAGACACTTGAAGGATGACAGCTCTTGTAGCATCAGATTTATTTTCCTTTGCAAAATAAACAAGCTCTGTTTTAAATGCACACATTCCTTTTAAAGAGTTTTTGGGTGTGCTGTTTGTGGCTTGTTTTCCTCTTTTTCTGAACCTCTTGAGTTCCTCCAGAAGCAGAGAACTGAAATAGAGTGGAGTGGAGTGGAGTGGAGTGGAGTGGAGTGGAGTGGAGTGGAGTGGAGTGGAGTGGAGTGGAGTAGAGTAGAGTAGAGTACAATAGAATGCAGAATAGAATAGAATAGAATAGAATTCTTTATTCTTGTGTGTTTGGACACACAAGAAAATCATAAAACCACATAATTAATAAGAGGGGAGAAATGTAAGATATATTGTATATAAAATAGTATAGAATAGAATGCAGAATAGAATAGAATTCTTTATTCTAGAGAAAAGTTTAAGAAATTAGAAAATCATTAAACCACACAATTAATAAAAGGAGGGAAATGTAAGATATATTGTATATAAAATAGTACAGAATAGAATGGAATGGAATGGAATAGAATAGAATAGAATAGAATTCTTTATTATTGTGTGTTTGGACATGCAAGGAATTTGTCTTTGGTGCCTATACTCTCAGTGTGCATTAAAAAAATACATTCATCTGTCCACTGAAATGAACAGACTTACAAAAGAAATAAAAGACAAAGGAGAATCTGAGAATTACTTAGTGTGGAAATTATGGTACAAATGGCTAGAGGAAAGATGCAAAGAATACGAAAGCATTAAAGGAGAAAAGATTAAGAAATTAGAAAACAGTCATAAAACCACACAATTAATAAGAGGGGGGAAATGTAAGATATATAAAATAGTACAGAATAATAGTTATAAGAGGAATAGTATATGTACATAAATAGATATAAGATGTATTGTATAGAAATAAGAACATTGAAAGAATAATATGTGTAGAAGAAATATAAGTATAAATTACCATATTAGTAGTGTGTGTGTGTGTGTGTGTGTGTATACGGTATATACATTTTAAAAATACATTTATCAAGAATCATAAGATACAACACTTAATGATAGTCATAGGTTACTAATAAGCAATCAAATAATACTAGGAAACAAATAAAACAATATAAATTTTAAAGATACAAGCAACATGGTTATAGTTGTAAGTGGGGAGAGATAGATACTAGGAAGGAAGAGAAGAATAATAGTAATACAGTCTTAGATAATTTGATAGTGTTGTAGGGGTTATTTGTTAACAGAGTGATGGCATTTGGGAAAAACTGTCCTTGTGTCTAGTTGTCTTGGTGTGCAGTGCCCTATAGTGTTATTTTGAGGATAGGAGTTGAAACAATTTAAGACCAGGATCTGAGGGGTCTGTAGATATTTTCACAGCCCTCTTTTTGACTCTTGCAGTGTACAGGTCCACAATGGAAGGCAGGTGGGTAGCAATTGTTTTTTCTGCCATTCTGATTCTCCTCTGACGTCTGTGCCTGTCTTGTTGGGTTACAGAACCGAACCAGACAGTTATGGAGGTGCAGATGACAGACTCAATAATTCCTCCGTAGAACAGAATCAGCAGCTCTTTGGGCAGTTTGAACTTTCTGAGCTGGCGCAGAAAGAACATTCTTTGTTGTGCTTTTTTGATGTTAGGGTTTGAGATATGATAGAACCTAGAAATAAATGAATCCAATAAAAAGAGGGCGTCAAATGGTTAGATCTTTAGCCCGCCCCACCCCCTCCACCACCAGTTTGCACACTCCGCCTGGGTGTGTAAGCGGAGACAAGCTGGGCGAAGAAATGGAATTCTTTCTCACCGCTCTGCGAAACCTGCCACAAATATTTGCTTCCATCCATCTCCTGACCTCCTTGTGTGGCGAGTCTCCCTCCCGGGGAGGTGATGCTAGCGAGCCCCAGCCTTTTAAACACCCTTCCCGGGATATATAGCGGGTGTCATTAAATCTTCCCTTTCTAATGCATTCAATAATCCTTAGGCCAAACATGCTTTCCCCTCCCTTTCCTGGGAGACCAACACTGGGCTTGGAGAAGTTGCAAAGATGCTTGCTCCTTTGATCTCCTCTGAACCTGGAAGCTGGGTCTCGTGTGGCCAAATCAGGGCATAGGAGAGAGGAGGAAGAGAGGGGAAGGGGGAGGCATTTTTACAAGGGGCTCCTGAGTGTTAAACTGCCACCCTGCCCAGTCCCCTGAAAAAAGCCAAAACAACAAATAGACCTAAAACCAGAACTATTTTTATTAGGCATACAAATTAAATACACTCAAAACTGTAGAAATGGTGGTCGGTTTTAGGAGAAACCCTCCTACGCTACCTCCCCGTACAATACTAGACAACACAGTATCAACCATAGAGGCCTTCAGGTTTCTAGGTTCTATCATATCTCAAGACCTAAAATAGGCACCTAACATCAAAAACGTTATCAAAATAAATCAGAACAAAGAATGTTCTTTCTGCGCCAGCTCAGAAAGCCCAACCTGCCCAAGGAGCTGCTGATTCTGTTCTACGGAGGAATCATTGAGTCTGTCATCTGCACCTCCATCACTGTCTGGTTTGGCTCTGCAACCCAACAAGACAGACACAGACTTCAGAGGAGAATCAGAACTGCAGAAAAAACAATGGCTGCCAACCTGCCTTCCATTGAGGACCTGCGCACTGCACGAGCCAAAAAGAGGCCTGTGAAAATATCTACAGACTCCTCACATCCTGGACATAAATTGTTTCAACTCCTACCCTCAAAACGACGCTATAGGGCACTGCACACCAAGACAACTAGACACAAGAATAGTTTCCCCCCCGCCCCCCGAATGCCATCACTCTGCTAAACAAATAATTCTCTCAACACTGTCAAACTATTCGCTAAGGCTACATTATTATTACTATTACTCTTTTCATCATTCCTATCGCCCATCTCCTCCCACTTAGGACTGCGGGACTGTAACTTTGTTGCTTGTATCCTTGATATTGATATTGATTGTTTCCTGATTGCTTATTTGTACCCTATGACTATCATTAAGTGTTGTACCTTATGATTCTTGACAAATGCATCTTGTCTTTTTATGAACACTGAGGGCATCTGCACCAAAGACAAATTCCTTGTGTGTCCAGTCACGCTTGGCCAATAAAGAATTCTATAATTCTATTCTATTCTATTCTATTCTATTCTTCTTTATGTACACTGACAGCATCTGCACCAAAGACAAATTCCTTGTGTGTCCAATCAAACTTGGCCAATAAAGAACTCAATTCTATTCTATTCTATTCTATTCTATTCCTCTTTATGTACACTGAGACCATCTGCACCAAAGACAAATTCCTTGTGTGTCCAATCAAACTTGGCCAATAAAGAACTCAATTCTATTCTATTCTATTCTATTCTATTCCTCTTTATGTACACTGAGACCATCTGCACCAAAGACAAATTCCTTGTGTGTCCAATCAAACTTGGCCAATAAAGAACTCTATTCTATTCTATTCTATTCTATTCTGTTCTGTTCTGTTCTCTGTTCTGTTCTGTTCTATTCTATCGTATTCTATTCTATTCTATCATGTATATTTTTAAAAGTGCTGATACAGCCAGTATATCACTGTTGCAAAGTTGAAATTGTGATATAAAATGAAGAAAACCATACAATAAAAAAACTTTAAAAAAAAAAGCCACCTCAAATCCAGCAGGATTGCAAGTTGAGTGTCAAAGAAGACATTTGTCTCTGACTAAGGATCGCATTTGGAGCATAAGCGAAGACAAGCCTCGGCTCAGAGATTATTACATGTGCACATCCTGTTGATTATTTGCTCTTGGGGGGGAAGTTGTTGGGTGAATAACGGTTCAAACATGGTAATGGGTTGTCTGCAATAGTTTTGTTTGTGGAAAAAAGTGGCCAAGGTTTAGCCAATTCATGGTTTACATTACCGATGATCAATGTTTTGGACGGGCAGAAAATATACATCTTTTCACTGATCTGATGTCAGATGTTTAATTTTTGGAAAGCCCAGCGCAACCTTTTTAAAATTCCTGGCAGCAGCAGGATCCTGAAAAGACGTTATTATGATTTTTCTCTGATAGGAGGAAATTCCCTTTTTGAAGCCATAGCTCCCGTGGTGGGATTCAGCCAACTCGCACCTACTCGGGAGAACCGGTTGGTAACTTTCTAAGCAGTTGGGAGAACGGTTGTGGAAGAAATCTCCTTTTGTTTTTTTTCCACTTTCCAGGGCTAATCTGTAAGGAAGGCAGGAAGGAAACATTCTGGTGCTGTTTCTAGCCTCATCTTGTTGCCCTGCTTACAGAAACTGCCTCTCCGGTTAACTCTTATTACCATTCTAACAGCTAAGACGAAGCACCCATCGACGTGAATGGATGGATGGATGGATAAATAAATAAATAGGCAGGCATGCAGGCAGACTGATTATAGATAGATGGATGGATGGATGGATGGATGGATGGATGGATAGGCAGGCACACAGGCAGACTGATTATGGATGGATGGATGGATGGAGGGAGGGAGGGAGGGAGGGAGGGATGTAGTAGATAGATGATAGATGATAGATAGATAGATAGATAGATAGACAGACAGACAGACAGACAGACAGACAGACAGACAGACAAATAGATGGATGGATGGATGGATGGATGGATGGATGGATGGATAGGGAGAGAAAAGCAGACAGATTATAGATAGATGATAGATAGATAGATAGATAGATAGATAGATAGATAGATAGATAGATAGATAGACAGACAGACAGACAGACAGACAGACAGACAGACAGATTATAAATAGATGATGGATGGATGGATGGATGGATGGATGGATGGATGGATGGATAGATAGATAGATAGATAGATAGATAGATAGATAGATAGATAGATAGATAGATAGATAGATAGACAGACAGACAGACAGACAGATTATAAATGGATGGATGGATGGATGGATGGATGGATGGATGGATGGATGGATGGATGGATAGATAGATAGATGATAGATAGATAGATGAGAGAGAGATAACGAGGGACAGACAGAAACATCATATATATATATATATATATATATATATATATATATATATATATATACACATATACATATACATATACATATACATATACATATACATATACATATACATATACATACATACATACATACATACATACATACACATACCACTAAAGGTATATAAATATATAGATATATAGATGTAACAGATACACACACACACACACACACATACAGTATATGCATACACATATGCATACACATTATAATATACATATACATATGCATATGCATATGCATATGCATATACATATACATATACATATACATATACATATACATATACATATACATATACATATACATATACATCTACATATACATATACATATACATATACATATACATATACATATACATATACATATACATATACATATACATATACATAGCAGACAATACCAAAAAGTCATCAGGACTATTTGGGATGGGTGAGCGAGGCCAAATGATCGAAGAGCGAATACACAAGTTTAATTCTCTAAGAATCCTAGCTCCCCATCAGTCTGACCTCCTACCCCACAACAATTGAATGACTGTGCAGGAAATCCTATTGAGTAGCGCCAAGCTAATCCGCCAATTGAGGACTCTTGAGCAGGCAGAAAAATCTCTTCTACATATGAAGGAGAAAGAAATCTCGCAAATGCTTGAAGGCAGGGAGAAAATGGCTTACACTGTAAGCAGAAAAAGAACACACACACACACACCGTGTAAAGTTATTGCAAGTTGAACTCTTCAATCCTTCTACCATGTCGTAGTAGTAGCTGTGAGGTCTTACTAGCTGCCTGTCAAGCTCCACCTTTCATGATCTGCATCATGGACATATTTTTAAGCCTTGCCATTCCCAACTTGATTCAGCAATCCAATTACAAGGCAGTCCTCGACTTATAGCCATTCATTTAGTGACTGTTCATAGTTAAAACACCACGGAAAAAATGTGACTTATGGCCATTTCTCTCATCTACGGCCGTTACGGCATAGTCACGGGATCAAAATTCAGATGCTTGGCCACTTGAATCTCAATATCTCTCTCCCTCTCTCGCTCTCTCTCTCTCTCTCTCTCTCTCTCCCTCCCTCCCTCCCTCCCTCTCTCTCTCTCTTCAGTATCTATCTATGTATGTATCTATTTCTTTCTATCTATCTATCTATCTATCTATCTCTATCTATCTATCTATCTATCTATCTATCATCTTCTGAAACTCAAATCCTTTGGCCACCTAATGAGAAGGAAGGACTCCCTGGAGAAGTGTCAGAGAATGAGGTGGATGGATGGAGTCATCGAAGCAGTAGGTGTGAGTTTAAATGGACTGCAGAGGATGGTAGAGGACAGGGAGGCCTGGAGGAACGTCATCCATGGGGTCGCGATGGGTCAGACACGACTTTGCAACTAACAACAATACAGAATACAGGTTATCATACAGCCGGAATCATTAACAACCAGGGTTACTCGTTTACCCACCGCAGTGATACACTTAACAACTGTGGCAAAAAGGTTGTAAAATCGGGTAAAGCTCACTTAACAAACATCTCACTTAACCACAGGGATTTGGGGCTCAAATTGTGTTCGTAAAGGTCAGGATTTCTGTGTAAGAAGAGGGCTACCGTCCTTCCTCCCTGCCAGCCCAACTTTCCTTTCTGCGCCTTTTATTTTTGCCTTGTTTTCATTTGATTTTATTCAGAAAGTTATAACGCGAGCTCCAAAAATGAAAAAAATGTGGAGGGGGGGGGATAAAACCTTTAATTTTTTTTAACCAAGAAAAGAATCTGGAACTTTTCATCGAAGGCTATAAACAAAGACTGTAAGGTTTGTCTTTTAAACTTACTTTGTGATGGGAACAAGAATCCTACGGATATAAAATAAATAAACACCTCCCCAAATCTTGCTACAGAACACCTGGCATATAACCCCCTCCTTCCTTCCCTCCCTCCCTTCCCTCCCTCCTTTCTTTCCCTCTCTCTCTGTCCCTCTCCCTGTTTACCCCATTATTTTACAGGAAGTTTCTTCATCATTCCAACACATTGCTCAGTCATGCCGGAACGTTTTCATGCCGAAGATGAAGAAAATAATAAAGTCCATGTGTTACAGACAAAACACAGCTGGTTCACTCCCATGCTGACCAAGCTTGTTCCAGGCCCCCTTTGCTCACTCGCACCTCACTTCTATTACTTTGCAAGTTGAGGCTTGACTGCCCAAAAGCTAGAAAATTTCCACTCCTCCAGTTAATATGGAGGGATGCTTGGCATTCTCCAGCCTTCCCATCTCTCTTTTGCTGCTGTTACTTTCTCTCTCTCTTTTTTCTTTCTTTCTCTTTCTCTCTCTTTCTGTTTCTTTCTTTCTATGTTTCTCTCTCTCTCCATTTGTTTCTCCCTCTGTGTGCGGTGTGTGTGTGTGCGCACGCATGCACTTCTCCCTGTTTCACCCTCTCTGGTCTTTCTCTCTTTTCTGTGTTTCTCTCTCTCTCGGTCCCCACATTCATTTTTTTTCTCTGTATATTTGTCTCTCTTTTTTTTGTTTCTCTGTACTTGTGTTTCTCTCCATTTCTCTTTCTCTCTTTTTCTTTCTTTCTTTCTCTTTCTATCTATTTTTCTCTTTCTCTCTTCTTTCTTTCTCTTTCTTTCTTTCCTTCTTTCTCTTTTTTTTCTTTCTTTCTCTTTCTTTCCCTCTTTCTTTCTTTCTCTTTCTTTAATTCTTTCTTTAATTCTTTCTTTCTTTTTTTTGAATTTTATTTATATACATAAGCACATCAACAGAACACATAAACACATTAACAAAAATAACCACATAACTTGAAAACAACATAGGAACAATAAATTCCATCGTATATCATACAGCAGTTTCCGAATCGGTTTCTTTGCAGTTAGTGTTTTCCCTTCTATACATTTCTATCTTGCGTTCATAATCTCGTTATTCATTATCCATTTATATATATATATATTTATTTATTTATACTTAGCTACTTATGATCAAGTATTATTACCTATATTGTGCTTTATATTTTTACTGTCATTTATTCTCTTACATAAAGTTATAGGTATACATTCATATAGTTATTCTTTTTCTTTGCCATTCTTATATTATTATTCCATTTAAAAGGTTATAAGGTATAATTTGGAACGTATTGTTTACCATCCTTTACACCTGCTATGACACCACCTTATTTTCTCATTTCTTTCTTTTCTCCCTCCCTTCCTTCTCTACTTCCTTCCTTCCTCTTCTCCTTCCCCTTCTTCCTTCCCTTACTTCTCCCCTACTCCTACCCTCTGTCTTCTCCTTCCTACCCTCTCTCCTTCTCTTTTTCTCTCTTCCTCCCTCCTCTCCTTCTCTTTCTCTCCCTCCCACCCACCTCTCCTTACCTCTTTCTCTTTCTTTCTCTTTCTCTTTCTTTCTTTCTTTCCTTCTTTTTTTAAATGTTTTCAGAAGTTTGCCCAACTTCTCATGTTCTCAAGAGCCAAGGTGGCGCAGTGGTTAAATGCAGCACTGCAGGCTACTGCTAGATCAGCAGGTCAGCGGTTCAAATCTCACCGGCTCAGGGTTGACTCAGCCTTCATCCTTCCGAGGTGGGTTAAAATGAGGACCCAGATTGTTGGGGGCAATATGCTGACTCTCTGTAAACCGCTTAGAGAGGCCTGAAAGGCCTATGAAGCGGTATATAAGTCTACTGCTATTGCTATTGCTATTGCTATTGCTGTTTGATGTTCAGCCAGAACACCAACCTTCGCTCAACCATCCTCACTTCAGATTGCATATCAAGAGGGAAGTTTCCAAGCAAGGCAAGGACAGATCCTCTGCACCCAATCCTAAGGCCAACAAACCTTTGGGGGGTGGGGTGCACCTGCCAATTCCAGAAGGGTGAAAGGGCGTGGATGCAGTGGTAGAGTTCTGTGCACTTTCAATACAATGCAATACAATAGCAGACTTGGAAGGGACCTTGGAGGTCTTCTAGTCCAACCCCCTGCTTAGGCAGGAAACCCTACACCACTTCAGACAAATGGTTCTCCAACATCTTCTTAAAGACTTCCAGTGTTGCAGCATTCACAACTTCTGGAGGCAATTTCTATTCCACTGATTAATTGTTCTAACTGTCAGGAAATTTCTCCTCGGTTCTAAGTTGCTTCTCTCCTTGATTAGTTTACACCGATTGCTTCTTGTTCTACCCTCAGGTGCCTTGGAGAATAGTTTGACTCCCTCTTCTTTGTGGCATCTCCTGAGATATTGGAACACTGCTGTCATGTCTCCCCTAGTCCTTCTTTTCATTAAACCAGACATACCCAGTTCCTGCAACCGTTCTTCATATGTTTTAATCTCCAGTGCCTAACCATCTTTGTTGCTCTTCTCTGCACTCTTTCTAGAGTCTCCCCATCTTTTCTACATCGTGGCAACAAAAACTGGATGCAGTATTCCAAGTGTGGCCTTACCAAGGCCTTATAAAGTGGTATTAACAGATGGGATGGACGACAGCTTCCATCATCCCCCACCCCACCCCAATTCTCTTGGGAAAGCTGTAGTAGGCCAACGCAGGGAGACGGAGGCTTACAGATTTAGAATACAATGGCAGCGTCGGAAGGGACCTTGGAGGTCTTCTAGTCCAACCCCCTGCTTAGGCAGGAAACCCTACACTACTTCAGACAAAGGGTCAACCCAGTTTGGAGCCGGGAGCTGGACTGGTTTCAAGGGGAAACGGAGTTGCTGGGGGTCTGTGTTCATATCAGAATGCGAGACCGGCAGCCTGATTTCATACATTACTTTGATGCGTGCAGATAGACTATACTTGAGAGAGGGGGATCCTTATGAAGGAACTCCTTCTGGAGGAATGGGCAACTTATTCAGCAGGGGGCTGGAAAGGGGTGATCAGCCCCACTTTCTGGTGGGACCCAAAGTTTTTGTTTTAGCAAGGGTTTTTTTTTGGGGGGGGGGATCTAAGAGGCCTGGTTGGCAGAGCCAGGGGTCTCCCCGGTCAATTTTAAGCCCTTTTTGAATAAGCGCTTTTGTTGGTGTGTGTGTGCGTGCAAACTGTACGGGCAGGGGGTGGTCTCCAAAAGTATAAGGGGAAGAAGGCTTCCTCGTCACATCTATGCGCACTAGAGTAGTAAATATGTGGAACACCCTACCCGATCCTGTTGTTAGTTCCTCTAACCCCCCATACCTTTTACCTTAAGCTGTCTACTGTGGACATTATACACATTTCTTAAGAGGTCCCTAAGCCTAAGGTGCATAAATGCACCAGCAGGCCTATCGTCCCTGTCCTACTGTCCCCACTGATATGTACTCTTTTTATGTGTTTATGTTTTGCTTATTTATATCCATTTATTTGTGCCATTTCTTTCATGCGTTTTCATACCTGTTTCCTTGTAGGTGTTGACCAATAAAATAAATAAGTCGATAGATAGAGGTTTATTTCGTAACCATTTGAGGGCATCAACTGGAATAATCCTATTTTGGATCCTGGCCATGACTCATGGGTGTCAGCAGAGGGAAGGGAAGGAGACAAAGGAGGAAATGGTTAAGGCCCCAGCCTAGAAAGTGGGAGGTCATGAGTTCAGGTCCCGCCTGAGCCATGAAAGCCAGATGAGAGATGGATGGATGGATGGATGGATGGACGGACGGACGGACGGACAGCAGACAGGGAGAGTGAAAGAGAGAAGGGGGGAGAGAGGAGGAGAGAGAGAGAGATGATAGATACAGAGATAGAAAGATAATAGACAGGTGATTGATTGATTGATTGATTGATTGACAGACAGGACAGACATACAGACAGAGTGAAAGAGAGACAGATGATAGATATAGAGATAAAAAGATAAGAGGACAGGTGATGGATGAATGGATAGATAGACAGACAGACAGACAGACAGACAGACAGAGTGAAAGAGAGAGATGATAGATTAGAGATAGAAAGATAAGAGACAGGTAATAGATAGATAGATAGATAGAGAGAGAGAGAGAGAGACAGACAGACAGAAAGCTAGAGAGAGAGGTGATAGATAGATAGATAGATAGATAGATAGATAGATAGATAGATAGATAGATAGATGATAGATAGAGGTAGGTAGATAGGGAGAGAGAAAGAGAAAGATATGATAGATGTAGAGATAGAAAGATAATAGACAGGTGGTAGATAGATATAGATAGATAGATATATAGAGAGAGACAGACAGACAGACAGACAGACAGACAGACACAGGTAGATAGGAAGAGAAAAAGAGAGAGACAGATGATAGATGTAGAGATAGAAAATAGACAGGTAAGAGAGAGAGAGATAATAGATTAGATAGATAGATAGATAGATAGATAGATAGATAGATAGATAGATAGATAGATAGATAGATAGATAGATAGATCTATGTCTCCAGCGACAAGGCTGGGTTGGGGTCGGTGGCGATGATTTGGGGGAAGGGGAGTATGGGCCGGCCGGCCGTTTGGGGGAGGGGTAGCGAAAGAAGTCCAGAGAAGGACGTTTGGGGTTGACTAGGCTAACCCATGGGAGTCCCCCCCCCCTGCATGGGCTTCGTCCGCGGGGGGCGGGAGCTGGCGGGGGGCGGCGGGAGGGCCCCCGATCCCCCCTTCTCCATCCCTCCGGCGTACAGACCCCACCACTTTTCCCCCGCGGCGGTGTGGAGGGCGCCCCCCGCTGGGCCTGTGATCTGCAATCCTCGCCTTTGTTTGCTCAAGGAATAGCCCTCCGTTCGGTCTCGGCCGATGCCGGAGCCTATAAAACCCAGCGGGGCTCGGGGCTGGTCCAGAGGGGGCGGCGATTCGCTCTCGGGATCCGCGATGAGCCTCGCCGCGATGAGCCTCTTGGGCGCCCAGCTGGTGCCGCTGCTGTTGCTGCTGCTGCCGCCGCTGCCCCTCGCCCTCGCGTGGCCGGGCCCGGGGTCGCCCGCGGGACCCGCCAAGACCCTCCTGCTCATCCAACCCGAGTCGACGGAGCCGCTGCCTTCCAAGGGCGCGCAAGGTAAGGAGCTGCTGCCTCCGAGCGGAGCGAGGTCTCCTTCTTCGCGGGATACAGAATAACCGAGTTGGAAGGGACCTTGGAGGTCTTCTACTCCACCCCCTCTGCTCAAGCAAGAGACCTTATGCCATTTCAGCCAATAGCTATCCAACATCTTCTTAAAGACTTCCAGTGTTGGGGCATTCACAACTTCTAGAGGCAAGTTGTTCCACTGATTAATTGTTCTCGCTGGTAGGAAGTTTTTTCTTAATTCCAAATTGCTTCTCTCCGTGGTTAGTTTCCATCCGTTGTTTGCGTCTCGTCTTACCTTCTGCTGCTTTCGACTCCCTCTTTGTAGAATATAGAATAGTAGAGTTGGAAGGGACCTTGGAGGTCTTCTAGTCCACCCCCTCTGCTCAAGCAAGAGACCTTATGCCATTTCAGACAAATGGCTATCCAGCATCTTCTTAAAAACTTCCAGTGTTGGGGCATTCACAACTTCTGTTCCACTGGTTAATTGTTCTAACTGTCAGGAAATTTCACCTTAGTTCCAGGTTCCTTCTCTCCTTGATTAGTTTCCACCCCTTGCTTCTTGTCCTGCCCTCAGGCGCTTTGGAGAATAGCTTGACTTCCTCTTCTTTGTAGAATATAGAATAGCAGAGTTGGAAGGGGCCTTGGAGGTCTTCTAGTCTAACCCCCTGCTTAGACAGGAAACCCTACACCACTTCAGACAAATGGCTATCCAACATCTTCTTAAAGACTTCCAGTGTTGGGGCATTCACAACTTCTGGAGGCAATTTCTGTTCCACTGATTAACTGTTCTCACTGTCAGGAAATTTCTGCTCGGTTCTAAGTTGCTTCTTTCCTTGATTAGTTTCCACCCATTGCTTCTTGTCCTACCCTCAGTTGCCTTGGGGAATAGCTTGACTCCCTCTTCTTTGTGGCAACCCCTGAGATATTGGAAGACTGCTATCATGTCTCCCCTGGTCCTTCTTTCATTAAACTAGACATACCCAGTTCCTGCAACCGTTCCTCATACGTTTCAGCCTTCACTTTTGTAGACCGTCCTCTCCCGGCCGCTCTCTTGGAAGAGGCTGGCGGGACCGAAGGGTCTCCAGCTGGCTTTGACGGCTTGAGCGCTTTCCCGGTCGCTGCGCTCCATTCCCCGGATAACCCCGTCGAGGAAAATGCGGACGCGTGGGGGAACTGGGCGCTCCCCGCCTCCCCTGGTCCCACCCTACCAATCTCGGAGGGGCGGTAATGGGTCGGTGATCGCGGAGGCGCGGAGCGTGTGCGTTGGAAGGGCGAGACCCCCGTCTAACCCCGAAGAGCGCAGTGCCTACGGGGGAACCGCGGGAACTGGGAGCGTCCCGGGAGATGGCGGGGGGGGGGGGGGGAGGTAAAAACTGGTGGTGTGACCGTCGGATGCAATGTTGGGAAAAGGTAAAAGCATCGCTGTTCACCATAACCTGCTCTCTGCACAACATGCTCCTGTTTCTAGATTTCCACAGTAAGAGAAAGCAATTGGTGCATCTCCCCAGCATCCCATTATGATTTAAGGCTTCCATCCTAGTGTCCATGTTTATTGAGAGAGGGGGAGGGAGGGAGGGAGGAAGGGAGGAAGGAAGAGGGAGGGAGGGGAGGAGGGAGGGAGGGAGGGAGAGAGAGAGAGAGAGCCCAATCATCTCCAAAAGTGGGAAAGGAAAGAATGGAAGAGGGCACATGCTAGTGTGTCTTTTTAAATTTGTCGTGTTTTTATCTGTGTTAATTTTTCTCAATGTCTGTTTCTGTAAGCCGCCGGGTCCTCCGTCCAGGATTGGGCGGCCTATAAATTAAATAAAACTGTTAAACAGGTAGGCAGTGGTGTGTGTGTGTCTGTGTGTGCATACCTAGAGATACGAAATTGGACTCTAGGAAAGTGGGACTCTGTGATTTTTGCACAACCTTCCAAAATTCTCAATTTTGTCAGGCTGCAGCCGAAATGAGGCAGAAAAGAATGAAGCAAGGCATTTTCTAAAGCACAGATGTTGACACTTGGGCGGGAGGGGGGGAGAAATGAAGAGCCAGAGTAGGTTGGAGAGTGAAGTGACTTAAAGGAGAGAGGAAGGGGAAATAGAGAAGAGAAGGATGACAGAGGGAAAAAAAGGAGGTGGGGAGGAGGAGAGAGGGAGAAGAGGAAAGGAAGTGATGGATAGGGTATAAATGTGTGTATAGAAAGCAGAAGAGCAAATGAGCATCTTTGGGGATGGATGGTAAGAATATTGAATAATACAAAATAGTGTGGTTATGATGTAATGCAGAGAAGAGCAACAAAGAGGATTAGGGGACTGGAGACTAAAACATATGAAGAATGGTTGCAGGAACTGGGTATGTCTAGTTTAACTAAAAGAAGGACTAGGGGAGACATGATAGCAGTCTTCCAATATCTCAGGGGTTGCCACAAAGAAGAGGGAGTCAAACTATTCTCCAAAGCAACTGAGGGCAGGACAAGAAGCAATGGGTGGAAACTAATCAAGGAGAGAAGCAACTTAGAACTGAGGAGAAATTTCCTGACAGTTAGCATAATTAAATTGCCTCCAGAAGTTGTGAATGCCCCAACACTGGAAGTCTTTAAGAAGATGTTGGATAGCCATTTGTCTGAAACTGGGTATAGGGTTTCCTGCCTAGGCAGGGGGTTGGACTAGAAGATCTCCAAGGTCCCTTCCAACTCTGCTATTGTATTGCATTGTATGTGGTTATTTGTATGAAAATAAAAAATCTTATATATAAAGAGTGAGGCAAATTGGTCAAGGTCACCTTATTTATACAAGGGGTGATTGCGTGGGGAACCGAGGGAGCTGAGCTGGGAGTGTCCTGGGAGGCAGAGATGGGGGCAGGGGGCGGATGGGGGGGATGGCAAACTGGTGGCGTGGCCATGGGGTGCAATTTTGGAGAGGCTGACACAAAGAGGACTCCAAAGCACCAGGAGGCAGGGCAAAAAATAACAGGTAGAGAGTCCCTAAACAGAGACTCAACTTAGAAATAAGGGGGGGGGGGGATTCCTGACACTTTGAAACTTTTAATCCGTGGAATGACTTGCCTCCAGAAGTTGTGGGCTCCGATACTGGGAGGCTTTTAAAGAAGAGATTGGACCACCATTTAAATATCTGAAATGGTATAAGGGTTTCCTGCTTGAGCAGGGGGTTGACTAGAGGACCTCCAGGGCCCCTTCCCCATCTGCTATTCTGTATTCTGCTCATCAGCGTGAGTTGCAACCCTCTCCCATCCTTTCCCACGACCCTCTTTCCCGTCTTTTAACAGGAACAGAGTTGGAAGGGACCTGGGAGGTCATCTAGTCCAACCCCCTGCTCACGCAGGAGGCCTATACTAGGAATTTCTGAATGTGGGAAGGACCTCCAAGGAGGCGCAGCCAGACCTTAGGGGAGAAAGGAATTTCTGGGTGACGCTGGGACAGATTTTTGGAATTAAAATGCAGTGGGGGTGGGAGGGGGAGAGGCAGATGATGTCTGAGTCCCCCTTGAAATAAATAGGTGAGTGCAGATTCTCCTTCATTCTGGCCTCATTTCCCACTTGCTTGTCTTGAGTATTCACACTTGTCTATTTGTTTTAGTGTTAGTTTCTTATTTTCTGCTTTCTTCGTCGGAACGATCCTTGATTACGGTCTCCACAGTGGAGCGCTCCCCTCTGCAGAGGTTTCACTTGTTAAATGCACACTTTTTCTGGATTCACACTATATTCCAAGATGATGGCACGGTGGAATGCTCTCTAATGGTTTCTTTATTTTTTTTATTATTCTCTGCGAATCTCTAAGTGCTGTACCTTATGATGCGTGATGAATGCATCTTGTCTTTTTATGTACACTGAGAGCATATCCACCAAAGACAAATTCCTTCTGTGTCCAATCAGAATTGGCCAATAAAGAATTCTATTCTATTCCCTTTTTCTATTTATTCTGTTTTCTATGATATTCTATTCTATTCCATTCCATTCCATTCTTTTTTTCCATTCATTCCATTCTATTCTGTTCTATTCTCTTTTTCTATTCTATTCTATTTTCTATTCTATTCCATTCTATTCCTTTCCTTTCTATTCTATTCTATGTTCTATTTTCTATTCCATTCCGTTCCGTTCTATTCCATTCCATCTATTCTTTTTCTATTTTCATTTCCATTCCATTCTTTTCTATTCTATTGCATTCCATTCCATTCCATTCCATTCTTTTTGTATCTATTCCATTCTATTCTTTTTCTATTCTATTGCATTCCATTCCATTCCATTCTTTTCTTTTTCTATTCTATTCTTTTCTATTCCACTTCATTCTATTCTGTTCGTTCCATTCCATTCCATTCTATTCTTTTTTCTATTCTATTCTATTCTATTCCATTCTATTTTTTTTCTATTCTATTGCATTCCATTCCATTCTATTCCATTCTTTTTCTATTCTATACCATTCTATTCTATTATATTCTACTATTCTTTTTCTATTCCATTCAATTCTATTCTATTCTTTTTCTGTTCTATTCTATTTCTCTTCCATTCCATTCTATTCTATTCTATTCTTATTCTATTCTATAGGCTTCATCCTAGACTAAAGGGGCCAGTTTCACACTGCATTCTTTGCCCAATATATAAAGTATAGTTCTTTATATAAATGCAGCAATGGCTAAACCTTTAGCTGGCTGGATAGGTGTGTTGTGTGAATGTAGCATAGAGGAATCCTTGGGGAAATTCTGATTCAAAGGAATGCTTCCAGGGGAGGGGGGAGATAAAGAGTAGGGACTGTAGGAGATGGTGATTTGGATCAGCTGATTTGCCGTAATGGAGATGGGGAGAGTGGGATAACAATAAAGTAGCAAGGAAATTGTTTCCTCTCCAGTTTGGGACTGTTGGGAGGGGAGGGGATAGGATAGGACGGGTTGGAATAGAATAGACTAACAGAGTTGGAAGGACCTTGAAGGTCTTCTAGTCTAACCCCCTGCTTAGGCAGGAAACCCTACACCACTTCAGACAAATGGTTCTCCAACCTCTTCTTAGAAATATCCAGTGTTGGAGCATTCACAACTTCTGGAGGCAAGTTGTTCCACTGATTAATTGTTCTAACTGTCAGGAAGTTTATCCTTAGTTCTAAGTTGCTTCTCTCCTTGATTAGTTTCCACCCATTGCTTCTTGTCCTGCCCTCAGGTGCCTTGGAGAATAGTTTGACTCCCTTTTCTTTCTGGCAACCCCTGAGATATTGGAACACTCTGTCTCCCCTGGTCCTTCTTTTCATTAAACTAGACATACCCAGTTTCTGCAACCGTTCGTCATATGTTTTAGCCTCCAGTCCCCTAATCATCTTTGTTGCTGGTCTTTCTTTTCATCAAACTAGACATACCCATGGTGTAAGGGTGTGTGGGAAGGACCTTGAGAGACAGGATGAAGGTCCAACAGTCTAGGCCAGGGATGTCGAACTCAAGGCCTGGGGAGGCAGATCCAGTTCGTGGGGTGCTTAGTTCTGGCCCGGGGCCTCCCTGGAAACAGCGAAAATGTCAGAGTTTTGGGCAGTGTGACTAGGTTTATGTGATACACCCAGGAGCAACAACACAGCACACAGAGCCTAAAGACAATTAACAGTGGTTTGTTTACAACTATATACAGACAAACACATGCAGAAGATAAAACCCCTTACCATTCAGTACAGACACAAGGAGAGAACTGAATACATGCTGAGAAGAAGAAAACTCTCTAATAGCCACTTATATAGACTTGTGTGGACCTCCCAGTGGTGGGTTCCGGATCCTGTTACAACCAGTATGGTGTAATGGGGCCTGGCGGCCACCACATGAATGCACGCAACAGCGCACACATGCGTCCTTACCTCCTGCGACCTTCCGCGGTGCGCCAGCTGGCTTGGCTAAGCGTCGCACAGGTGCCGTACGCTCCATGCGCATGTGCGGAACCGCCAAAGAGCTCAAATACAGGTAAGGATGGGGGGCGGGCCCTCCAGAGCATCATAGTGGAATGGTATCCGGTGCTCACCTGTAGGCCTGTACCGGGGCATATTGCCTGCAACCCACCACTGGGACCTTCCATCAGTCTTAAAAGGGTTATACTATAGCTGCAATGAATCAACTTTATTTCATCAGCCTAGCCTTCAGCTTACAAACTACAGCTTACATTCTTACATCAGCTGGCAGCTATTAAATCCTCGGTTCACCACAAAACCGCGGTAGACTAAAGCGCGCTCGCCGAAAGCGCGTACCTGACATCATCACAGCGCGACGAAAACATCACACTGTGAGCGGTAAAGTTAAAATTAACGCGAAAACCTTACCCTAACCCCCCCAAACCTAACCCTAAACCTAACCCTAAACCTAATCCTTAACCTAACCCTTAACCTAACCCTAACCCTAACCCTAACGCTTAACATAACCCTAAACCTAACCCTAACCCTTAACCTAACCCTAACCCCCCCAAACCTAACCCTAAACCTAACCCTAAACCTAACCCTTAACCTAACCCTTAACCTAATGCTAAACCTAACGCTAACCCTTAACCTAACCCTAAACCTAACCCCAACGCTTAACATAACCCTAAACCTAACCCTAACCCTAACCCTTAACCTAACCCTAACCCTAACCCTAAACCTAACCCTTACCTTTACGTGAATCGGCTTGCTTTATTTAAAGCGCCCTTTTTTCTCCGCGGTCGTATTTGTCGCGCTGCTGATGACGTCAGGTACGCGCTTTAATCGGGCGCGCTTTAGTGGACCGCGGTTTTGTCGTGCCACGAAATCCTCAGTGTCTTGACAGGAAGACTGGCCCGCCATGCTTCTGCCAGCGAAAACGGAGCTCAGGAATCCCACAGGCGTCCCCGACACGAGTGACGTCAAGCTAACCATGCCCCCCACCAGCCCACCCAAAGTCAAACACAACCCTGATGCGGCCCTCAATGAAATCGAGTTTGACACCCTGTTCTAGGTGACGGTATGATAAGCAGCAGCTCACACCGCAGATGGGGAAAAAAAACATGGCAGCCAGCTTAAGGCACTGGTTTTCTGGTGCACTCAAAACCCTTTTTTCCTTTGCAGGATGTTATTTCGGTGGCCAGTTCTACACCTTGGAGGATAACTGGCATCCTGATTTAGGGGAGCCCTTTGGCATCATGCAGTGTGTGGTGTGCACCTGCGAACCGGTAAGTGTATTTGAAGATGCAGGTGAAATTCTGGATAAAAATAAGTTTGGGGAGGGAGGAGTTTAAAAATATAATGGTTATATGTATACTTTTTTTCTTTCAAAAAAAGGAGGAGGAGGATATATGTTAAAATTGAAGATGTTTATTGAAATGAAATTATAATATAACATAAAATGGAGCTTGCTCAGAGGCTGAAATACACCAAGTAAATGAGATGAAGAGTGTGGAAGAGAGGAGAGAGGTAAGGAAGAAGAGAGGGATAGGGAGAGAGGGTAGGGGAGAATGAAGGAGTGGAAAGGGGAGAGAGGAGAGAGAGAGAGAGAGGAAGGGGAAGTAGACATGAGAAGGATGACAGAAGGAAGAAAGGAGGTAGGGAGGAGGAGAGAGGGAGAAGAAAGCGATGGATAGGGTACAAATATGGTGTATGGAGAGCAGAAGAGCCAAGAATCGTTCTTGGGGGTGGACGATAAGACGAATTGATGCAAATATTTAATAATATAAAATAAATGTTGGTTATGTAACAGTATACATGCGGTTATTGTTGTGAAAATGAAAAAATAAAAAAAGCTTTATTTAAAAAAAGGCAGGCGTGCGGTTGAATCGGCCAGATTTCCCAGGTTTCTGGAACAAGGGATCCTGATGCAAATAGTCCTTAACTTACAATAGTTCATTTAGTGACCAATGGAAGTTACGACACCAGTGGGGAAAAAAGTGACTGATGACCATATTCCACACTTATGACCTTTGCACCATCCCCATGGCCATATGATTTACATTCAGATGCTTGACAATCGGTTCATGTTTTTTTAAAAAACATTTATTTATATATTTTCAGTTTACATGCATAAATGATTGGTGAGCAGCATATTGTCTGGATCCATTTGCTTACCTAATATACTTTCCCATTTATAGGACAGGCCCGTGTTCAAAATTATTAAGTATCTTTTTTTCTTTGATCTTTAACGTTAATCTGCACAGTCTAGGTTTTTTTTTAAAAAATTACATCTTCTTCTGTAGTTTTTCCTCATTTTTCTAGTACTGTGCAAAAACAATTCTTGCAGCTGTGAGATGTGTGTGTGTGTGTGTGTGTGTTCCACCATAACTCTGGAACTCCTCGAGCAATTTCAACCAAACGTGGTACCCCGATGACTTACTCTCTGGAAAAAAAATACTGAGGGGATATGACACCTCTAACATCCCTCGGGGTGTGTATTCTGTTAAGATACAGCCTATGTGCCTTAAAATGGCTTCTACTGTACTGCTGTAAAATGGCTTCTACTGTACTGCTGTAAAATGGCTTCTACTGTGCAGTGGAGTTGCCATGGTAATGGCTTCACAGTACTCCACAAGGAGGCTCTCTGGTAAGGGGAAAATCCAACATTAGAAATTACATTTGGTCCGGACATTTTCCCCCTATAAATAAATACTCGGGCAATGCCAGGTTATTAACTAGTAAATTTTATAAATAGAATCTTTTCTATTTAGGTTCAGGTTCCTTTAAGTATTTGTGATAAGAGCACGTAGTCCTCCACTTACAACTAGTGACCGAAGTTATAACAGAACTAAAAAAAGGGATTTGCGACCCTTTTTCCACACTTAAAAACGTTGCAGCATCCCTTCCGTGGTCATGTGATCGAAATCCAGCTGCTTGGCGACTGATTCATATTTATGAAAGTTGCAGTGTCCCGGGGCCACGTGAGCAACGTCTCACCCCCAAAACTTCTGTTGCTAAGTAAGACTGTTGTTAAGTACGTTTTGCCCGTTTTATGATCTTTCTTGTCAGCGTTGCTAAGTGAATCCCTGCAGTTGTTAAGTTAGTACCAATGTTTTTAAGTGAATCCGGTTATTCCCATTGGTTACTTGCTTGTCAGAAGGTCCTCAAAGGGGATCACATGACCCTGGGACGCTGCAACCATCATAAACGTGAGTCAGTTGCCAAACATCCGAATTTTGATCATGTGATCATGGGGAAGCTGCAATGGACGTAAGTGTGAAAAATGGTCATACGTCACCTTTTCCAGCGCCATGGTGACTTCGAACGCACACTGAATTAATGGTCGTATGTCAGGATGATCTCCTTTGCATAACAAGGACAATTCAAAATTGCTTCCTCCCACACTTTGAAGGAATATTAAGATGAGTGTAAGATAGTAAGATCAGTGTGAAAATAATTTGGATCTATTTGGCTGCCAAAAGTTGATGCCATATTCATAAACCAGGCAAAATATCAATGACTAGTTGATAACCTGGCGTTGCCCAGGTATTTATTTCTCCTAATCCTATATTAGACAGGAAAAAGGCCCATTTTTTTGAAAATGTAGAAATTAACATAATTTAATTTCTAATTTTGGATTTTCCCCCTTACCAAAGGGGGCCCCCTTGTGGAGTACTGTGAAACCATTATCATGGCAACTCCACTGCATTGTACAGTAAAAGCCATTTTACGGCAGTACAGTAGAAGCCGTTTGAAGGCAACAGGCTGTATCTTAACAGATACACATCCCGAGGGGTGTTAGGGATGTTACTCCCACAGTATTTGTTTCCAGAGAGTTAGTCATCTATGTACCAAGTTTGGTTGAGATTGCCATTTATAGATGATAGATAGATAGATAGATAGATAGATAGATAGATAGATAGATAGATAGATAGATAGATAGATAGATAGATAGGTAGGTAGGTAGGTAGGTGGTAGGTAGGTAGGTAGGTAGGTAGATGATAGATAGATAGATAGATAGGTAGGTAGGTAGGTAGGTAGGTAGGTAGGTAGGTAGGTAGATAGATAGATAGATAGATAGATAGATAGATAGATAGATAGATAGATAGATAGATAGATACAGCTACAGCTACAGCTACAGCTACAGCTACAGCTACAGATATAGATATAGATATAGATAAGTAATTGTAGCATTCAATGCAAAATGACAGGAGGATTTTGCTGGATGGGAAGGTTCTGCATTGTCTTTAATAAACACAAAAGTGCTAGGATTCTTCTCTCCAAAACTGGACTATAATCTATTGTCAGAATTCTCTATTTTTTTTTTCTCCAGCAGAGGAATCGGAGAGGGAAACCGGCAGGCAAAGTCAGCTGTAAGAACATTAAGCATAGCTGCCCCAAACTTCCTTGTGCTGATCCTATTGTGCTTCCAGGACAATGTTGCAAATCCTGTCCCAAAGGTAAGTAAATTACAGGTGGTCCTCACTTAACTGATGGCCTTGTTTTGTGACCATTCAAAGCCCTGCGCCCTAGAGTGGAACCTACAGCTCTGGAGATGCATGTGGCTCTTTCATTCCCCTGCTGTGGCTCCCTGTCGGCTGAACCCACCACTGGCTGGCCCCGCCCCTCACCTTCCACTTCCAGTCACTCTTCACCCGGCCTGAGAGATATGAGAAAGAGAGAGACAGATAGACAGACAGACAGATAGACAGACAGACAGAAAGATGAGAGAGAGAGAGAGAGAGAGAGAGAAAGAGAGAGAGAGAGAGAGAAAGAAGAAAAAGAAAAAAAGAAAGAAAGAAAGAGAGAGAGACACACACAGAGATACCCATTTCCCGCAGGAAACACCGGGAGCCACAAAACCTGGGTCAGCGTGGCTGTGGTGTGTATCATGTGACTGGGCAGGAGTGAGTGATGTCGAGTGGCTACACCCACCCAGGTTTTGTAGCTTTCTTTTTTGGGGGGAAACGGGTCGAATGGTTCTTTGAGTGTTTAAGGATGCCGACCCTTGTCCTAGAGAGTCGGACACGACTGGACAAGGGAAACTTTACTTTATACAGTTCCAAGTTTCCAACAACATGGAAATGAGGAAGAACGCTCTACCGCCTGTATGCCTAGCCTGAGTTCGTCTGAGCCTAGCGGTGAGAGCTGCATCTCCACCATCTTACCATCTCTGCCCCTGCGCCTGGCCCATTTGATGTTTGCTTACCTGATCGTTCTGTCATCGGTTCCTTCGGCAGGGATTCATGAGGACTAGGAGCTTTCTCTCTCTCTCTCTTTCTCTCTCTTTTTCTCTTTTGGCAGAGAAAGAGTGAAACGGAGTTGGAACCGTAGACACCCTTACACACTCACATACACACATACACACATGTTCTCTTGGCAGGCTTAGCCTACAGAAGATTCCTAGAACAGCCTGTCCCCCGCCCCCCACCCTCACCCCACCGGCGTCCTTCTCTCCCTCCGTCGGTTGTCTGCCTCTTTTCCGTCTCGACTCCGATGTTCAGTGCAGGCTTTGCATCAGTTGGCAGGCAGGAGGCATCCAGTAGGGCCGATTGTAGCCTCCTCTCTTGTTTATTTGGTGTTGATTTCTCGGTGCCCTGCTTTCCTTGTATAGTCTATGTTTCCCATTTGTTTAGCTTTCCCGTGATGACTAAGGAGGCGATGTGTTTATCGCCACAACACCCTGCACACACCTGCCCTTGTCTGCTCCCAACAGCTGGACAGGGCCAATGTTTGGACAGAAGGAAGTTGACGGAGAGCCATCTGGGTACCATGAGCAAAAGGCTTGGAGTTCATTACTAGATGGCCTGCACAGACAGCTATTGTCAGGGGGTCTCCAACCTTGACAACTTAAGACTTGTGGACTTCAACTCCCAGAATTCTTCAACCAGCTTTACTGGGAGTTGAAGCCCACAAGTCTTAAAGTTGCCAAGGTTGGAGACCCCTGGCCTATGCTATGGAGATTCACAAGCATCCAAGTCACGGTTGTCCCAAAGGTGCTTCCCCATTTTTTGATTTTTTTTAAAAAAATATTTTGTTTTTCATCCAAGAAGCTGGATGACAAGCAAAATCAAGAAGCTTCTTGGAAGAGAAACCCGAAAAAAGCCAACACAGTTCTAGGCTGCATAAACAGAGGGATAGAATCAAGATCACGTGAAGTGTTAATACCACTTTATAAGCCCTTGGTTAAGGCCACACTTCTGCAACCTAGCAGTTCGAAAGCATATAAAAATGCAAGTAGAAAATAGGAACCACCTTTGGTGGGAAGATGTGCACCTTCGGTGTCTAGTCATACCGACCACATGACCACAGAGACATCTTCGGAGCGCTGGCTTTTTCAGCTTTGAAACGGAGAGGAGCACCGCCCCCTAGAGTCAGAAACAACTAGCACATATATGCAAGGGAAATCTTTACCTTAGCTAAGGCCACACATGGAATACTTTGACATAAATTTCCTTGGCTCAGCTGATAAGGGAGGAGAGGTTGTGGCTTAGAGGCTAATACAACTGCATAGCATGTAAAACAGCCCAGGTTGAAAATCCCAGTAAGGGTTATGGCTAGTTGATGAGAGTAAATAGCTTGAAATAGATCTATACTAGTCTCTCTTTATTTATTTATCAGCACAAATGCAACAGAAAATGGTTTCCTGCCGGGAAGGCTCCTAGGGTGGAGCTGTTACAGCATAACTCTGGAACGCCTCAAGCAATTTCAATCAAACGTGGTACACAGATGATTTACTTTCTGGAGACAAATACTGAGGGGATAAGACACCCTAACACCCCTCAGAGTATGTGTTCTGTTAAGATGCAGCTTGTTGTGCCTTATAGTGGCTTCTACTGTAATGCCATAAAGTGGCTTCTACTGTACAGCGCAGCGGATTTGCCATGGTAACGGCTTCACAGTACTCCACAAGGAGGCTCCCTCTGTTAAGGGGGAAAATCCAACATTAGAAATGACGTTTGGTCGGACATTTTCCCCCTATAAATAAATACCTGGGCAATGCCAGGTTTATCAGCTAGTCTAGAATAGAATCGAACGTTCTGACAAGCAAAGTCAGTGGGGAAACCGGATTCTGACTTAACTACCATGTGACTAACTTAAGAATGGCAAGGAGAACTTGTAAAATGGGGGAAAACTCACTTCGCCTCTGTCTCATTTAGCAACAGAAAATGGAGCTCTGTTGTGATCTAGGACTACGTGTTAAAAAATAATAATCACAAGGTGAATCGAATATCCCACATTATATCAGAGTAAGGACTGTGCTCTCTTTTCCCCCCCGGCTCTGAATCCTCGGGTATTTTGCTGACACGGCAAAATAACAGCATTTGTTTTTTCGCGGTGTTTGATTTCACCTTTGGGGTATTTGGGTTGGGAATTATGAGGGAACTGGCGTGAAAGCGAGACTTTGTCCTGTTGTGGCCAGGAGTCTCGCTGAAGCGTCTGAAGCCTGCGGCCTATGGTCTCGCCCAGCTGTTTACAAAACGCCACCCCAACCTGCGTTTGAAAACCATAAATAAATAAAAAGCACATTCAGGCAGCGTTTAAATCACCGCAGGGGGGATGCCGTAAATTCTTCCGTTCCTATCACATGTGGGATTCCCTATTCTGACGCCACTCTGTTTGAAATGAGAGGGAATTCCAGGTAACCACGCAATGTGGGGAACCCCTTTTGCCTAGTGAAGTTGGGGCAATTAAATTTCAGAGTTGGCCCCATATACCAACCAGACCCGAAGTACCGTATTTTACAGAGTATAAGATATACTTATAGACATGTACTTATAGAATATAAGTATAAGACGCACCTAACTTTTGGGGAGGAAAATAAGGGAGGGGGGAGAATCTGCTTCTGCCTCCCAGCAATTTGCGTCCTTGAAACAAACAGCAACAGTACAGATAATATACACTGTTTTTAGAGTTACATTGCAGACTATACTTGTACAAATGCTGTTAAAATTGATCTGGCTTTCCAGTAGTATAGTTATTCTCTGCTATTTAAAAGAAGATACAATAGCACTGGGCCTCTTCAGATCAAGCATTATTTAAAAAAGCTTCTTCATTTTGTTAAATTGTCTAGAACAATAATAAAGCAGTCTTTTTAAAAAAAGTCTAATAATTTGAACATTCTATAGGCATTTACAGTTATTGACTTACCTTCTTGCAGCAAACGGCAAACAGCCTGATTAGAACAAGAAAAAATGCTTCTGCTTCTGCCTTCCAGCAATTTGCCTCTTAGAGCAAACAGCAGGTTTCACTTTCAATTTCAGCAGGGGCCTCCCGATTATCAGCTGTTTTAGGCTGCAGGATTGTTAAGCCTATTGGCTCCACAAGCCCCATTTTCCCCATTTGTTGCAAGGAGGTAAATTGCTGGGAGGGCAGAGGCCAAAGGGTGAGTGACGGTGGGTTGGGTGGGGCTACATTCAGTGTATAAGACGCACCCAAATTTTCGCCCTCTTTTAGGGGGGGAAAGGTGCATCTTATACTCCGAAAAATATGGGTATGTTTTTAGTTGCTAAGTCATGTCTGACACATCGTGACCCCACGGAGAAGGTTCCTCCAGGCCTTCCTGTCCTCTACCATCCTCTGGAGTCCATTTAAGCTCTTGCCTACTGCTTCTGTGACTCCATTCAGCCACTCATTCTCTGCCGTCCCCTTCTTCTTTTGCTCTCCATCGTTCCCAGCGTGAGGCTCTTCTCCAGGGAGTCCTTCTTCCTTCTCATTAGGTGGCAAAGTATTTGGGTTTCCTCTTCAGGATCTTGGGCAGACCCAAAGAATAGCAGGCATGTTTATTCTCTTCTCTGTCTGCCCGGCACATGTGTAACTGTGTGAAGAAGGATGTGGGTCTTTATTTTGAAAGAGAAGATAATTTGTGAGGGTCAGGAGTGGTTAGTTTTATCCACTGCATCCAGTTTGATCACGTGCAATACAAAAATGATATGGAGAACTCTAGAAAGAGTGCAGAGAAGAGCAACAAAGAAGATTAGGGGACTGGAGACTAAAACGTATGAGAGAACGGTTGCAGGAACTGGGTATGTCTAGTTTAATGAAAAGAAGGACCAGGGGAGACATGATAGCAGTCTTCCAATATCTCAGGGGTTGCCACAAAAGAAGAGGGAGTCAAGCTATTCTCCAAAGGACCTGAGGGTAGGACAAGAAATAATGGATGGGAACTAACTGAGCTGGCGCAGTGGTTAAATGCAAGCACTGCAGGGCTACTTCAGCTGACTGCAGTTCTGCAGTTCGGCTGTTCAAATCTCACCGGCTCAAGGTTGACTCAGCCTTCCATCCTTCCGAGGTGGGTAAATGAGGACCCAGATTGTTGGGGGCGATATGCTGACTCTGTAAACTGCTTAGAGCGGGCTGAAAGCCCTATGAAGCGGTATATAAGTCTAACTGCTATTGCTAACCAAGGAGAGAAGCAACTTAGAAGTGAGGAGAAATTTCCTGACAGTGAGAACAATTAACCAGTGGAACGACTTGCCTCCAGAAGTTGTGAATGCTCCAACACTGGAGGTTTTTAAGAAGATGTTGGATAACCATTTGTCTGAAATGGTATAGGGTTTCTTGTCTGACCAGGGGGTTGGACTAGAGGACCTCCAAGGTCTCTCCCAACTCTGTCATTCTATCTTGTATTCTTTTCTCTTCTTTTTTGGTGTTTAAAGTTTTTTATTATATAAAATAAAATACAAAAAATGTGAAAGCAAATTGTAGGAAAAATAGGGGAGGAAAGAGGGAAGGGAGAAGTGTAGAGAAGAAGGGGAAAAGAAAGAAAAGGCATTGAATTCCGACTCTCTCTCGTGCCGTAAAATAGGATATTAACATCAAAGCTTCTTTTCACTTTTACATCATAGTATAAACGAGCCATTTCCATAAATCTATCTATCGCTAAAATCAACATTTTATTTTTTTCCACCTGAAGCACAAAGATTAAACCCAAAAGAAAAGTTCTTTTCTCTTCTTGTGTCCCATGGCTCAAGTCCAGTTTAGTAGTTTAACCCTTACAGAGAGTCACTTAACAACTATGGCAGGCAAGGTCGTACAATGGAGCAAATTTTGGGGTCCAAATAGCATCCAAAAGTAAATCAGAGTCCGAGGCAAAGTATTGCTCAAAGTTTCAATTTATTAAGAGAGCCACGTTTGCACAACCTGGGAAAACCTGAATCTGAAAGCTTCACGGTTTCCCCCACCTAATTGAAAGTTCAAGATCTTGCCTCCCCCCCCCCCACAATCCATCACATGGTCCAATCTTCCACCTGCCATGTTGGCAGCTTCCCACCGCTCCATTTCCGGTAAGGTTCAGAGGTTCAAAGACAAAGGATGACCTTGGCTTTTCTGGAAAGAATATTGTTATGGCTGCATATCATCTCACTTCTTACAATCACCCCTCCCGTTTTCCCACAATAGAAAATGCATAATAGAATAATAGAAAGTATGGCAGGCCAAAGCTCGAGAAACGAAAGATGGCTGCAGGCTGACACAAAATTCACTAACCAAATGTCTTACTTAGCAACTAAATGCCCCCCCCCCACGATTGTGGTCGTAAAGGTCAAGGCTACCTGTAAACGGATTGGCTCTTATTTTGATGCTTCATATCAATTCCTGTTCTCCCTCGTGCAGCCCCCACCTACATCGTGGAGAAGAGATCTGAGCAGCTGCTGGATAGATGGAATACTCCCAGGAGAAAAGAAGACGGCTTACACAGGAACTACAACGACCGTGCCTACTTCAGCTCTCAGGACTTGATCCGAGATGACAGCCGACAGGTATGGGTGAGGCAATTGCCTTGGGTTCCCAATTCCAGGGTGCATCTTTTTGTGTGTAAACCAGTGGTGGGAATTCAGCCAGTTCGCACCTATTCGGGAGAACCGGTTGGTAACTTTCTAAGCAATTCAGAGAACCGGTTGTTGGAAGAAAATCTTCTTTTGATTTTTTTTCCGCTTTACAGGGCTAATCCTGTAAGGAAGGCAGGAAGAACATTCTGGTGTTGTTTCTAGCCTCATCTTATTGCCTGCTTACAGAAACTGCCTCTCCGGTTAACCCTTATTACCATTGTAACAACTAAGGTGAAGTGCCCATCGACCTGAGTGAAATTGACTTGGCCACGCCCACATGATCACAAGACCACCGAGCCCCGCCTACCCAGCTGGCCATTAGGGCAGAGGAACGATTATTAAATTATTTGAATCCCACCACTGGTATAAACACAAGATGTAGTGTTACAGACTTTTATCTTCCAGAGATATTTAGTACAGGTGGTCCTGGACTTACAACAGGTTGTTTAGTGACCGTTCGGAAGTTACAACAGCCCTTGAACAAGTGATTATGACCATAAGCATTGGCAGCACAGCGGTTAGGGTGCAGTATTGCAGGCCAATTCAATTCACTGCCAGCAGTTCAAATCTCACCAGGCTCAAGGTTGACTCAGCCTTCCATCTTTCTGAGGTGGGTCAAATGAGGACCCAGATTGTTGGGGGCAAGAGGCTGACTCTGCAAACCACTAAGAGCCGAGGTGGCGCAGTGGTTAGGGTGCAGTACTGCAGGCCACTTCAGCTGACTGTTATCTGCAGTTCGGCGGTTCAAATCTCACCGGCTCAAGGTTGATTCAGCCTTCTATCCTTCCGAGGTGGGTGAAATGAGGACCCAGACTGTGGGGGCGATATGCTGACTCTGTAAACGGGTTGACTAGATGACCTCCAGATCCCTTCAGCTCTGGATTAGGGAGCAGGGTTGGACTAGATGACCTCACAGATCCCCTTCCAGCTCTGGATTATTCTCTAAAGCTGCTTCTAGTGCCAGGTTTGTAGCCCTTCCTTCCTCTCCTTTTTTCCTCCCTTTCTTTCTTTTTTCCTCCCTTTCTTTCTTTCTTTTTCTTTCTTTTCTTCTTCTCTTCCTTTCTTCCTTCTTTTCTTTCTCTCTATATCTTCTTTCTTCTCTCTTTCTCTCCCTCTTTTTTCTTTCTTTCTCTCTCTTTCTCTCTTCTCTTCTTCTCTCTTCTCCTCTCTTTTCTTTCTTTCTTTCTTCTTTCTCTCTCTCTTCTCTCTCTCTTTCTTCTTCTCCTTTTTCTCAGCACCCCCTGTTTTTGGCCTGGCAGTCCTTAGGGAAGCTTGCTGGGAGCAAAAACGGGGACTTGAGCCCCGCATTTCTGAAGAACCTGTAGTAAAAAAAAAAATGCTTAAAAAGTTTTTTTTTAAATGTTCTCAAGCTCAGCTGTGCCAGGCGTGATTATAGGAACACTTTTAAAAAACTTTTAGCCAGTCGTAAGCCAAGGACTGCCTGTATTTCAATAATAAATAAATTTCTTCCCAGATTTTGTGCAGTGTAAGATCACACCTCTTTTTGCTTCTCAGATTTCGTGGCATTGCTGATCGGGGGCTCAGATCCGAGGAGAGCTGCCTCCGGTGCAGTAGCGAAAGCCAGATTGACTCTCTCACACATGCATCTGGTCTTCTCCATTAACTACGAAAGGTAGGTGAGCCTCACTCGTGTCCCCATGTGATGTCTTAGTGGACAATCAATTAAATATGAACCAACAATGTGCAGCGGTTGCCAAAAAATCCAATGCAATCCTAAATTGCATTAACAGAGGGATACAATCAAGATCAAGTGAGGTACTAATACTGCTCGTTAAAGCCTTAGTAAGACCACACCTAGAATAACTACATCCAATTTTGGTCACCGTGCTATAAAAAAGAAGTTGAGACTCTAGGAAGAGCACAGAGAAGAGCAACCAAGAGGATTAGGGACTGGAGACTAAAACATATGAACGGTTGCAGGAACTGGGTAGGTCTAGTTTAATGAAAAAAAGGACTAGGGGAGACATGATAGCAGTCTTCCAAATCTAAGGAGTTGCCACAGAAAGGTGGAGGGGTCAAGCTATTTTCCAAGAGACCTGAAGGCCAGACAAGGAATAATGGATAGAAAGTGATCCAGGAGAGATTCAACCTGGAAATAAGGGGAAATTTTCTGACAGTCAAAACAATTGACCCATGGAACAGAAGTTGCCTTCAGAAGTTGTGGGAGCTTCATCACTGGAAGCTTTCAAGAAGAGACTGGACTGCCATAGTGTAGGGCAGTGATTGCTAATCTTTTTGGATTGCGTGCCAAAAGAGGGGGCAGCGCAGGGGGTCGTGCACGGGCGTGCCAAACCATAATGCTATGCGCCCCCCCCTGCATATGCATGTGCAACCAGCACTCCCCTGCTTTTGGCACACTTCCCCCCCCTCCCCAGGCTCCAGAGGCTTTCTAGGAGCCTGGAAGGGCGAAAACAGCCTTCCCCGCCAACCCTCCAGCTGGTATTTCTGCAATGGCTTTTACAAAATGCCAGGCACAGGGGAATTCTAGTGTCAGCGTTCCAAATATCATGCAGAATTAAATCAAAGTCCAAGGCAGAGCTATCCTTAAAGTTCCAATTTAATAAGACCAGCATGTTGTCAAAAATTGTGTGGACTCCCAAATCTAAAAGCTTCCTGGGATTCCACTCAGTTGAAAGTTCATGATCTTATCCCACCCATAAATCCATCACATGGTCCAATCTTCCTCTGCCACTCTGGCATCCACCCAGCTGGTTCCGGTCAGGTGCAGAGGTGCGGAGACAAAAGATGCCCTTGGGCTTCTATAAAAGAATGACAACAAACACATTCCACAATTCTACTCCTTACTATTCCTCTCCCAATTACTACAATTAATGAAACTGCATAGTAAAATAATAGAGAGTGTGGCAGGCCAAGATCCTAAAGGGGATATAACTACTAGGCCTGACATCTAGCTTGGCTTTGAACAGGATTCATCCCTCTCCCTCCCACACACAGTTAGGATGACTGAATACAATTTGGCAAGCCAGGAAGGAGGAGGGAGGGGGACGGAGGGATTTACGGTCCAACGAACAGTTTTTGGGGGGGGCTTTATCAACAGTTGGGGGGGGGGCTTTATCGTCCCAGCCCTCTGCAACATCCTCAAGTCTTTTCGCCAAATAAATAGGGTTTTTGGGGGGGATGGGGTTTCATCTATCTGCCTTGTGCGTGGCGGGGAAGCAGACGGAGGGAGAGGGGGGTACGGATTTTAATGATTAACCTCCCCTCCTGCAATGCAAAATTTGCTTGCCGCATGAACTACCTCTTCAGTGCAGGGGCAACTCCCCCGCCCATCACAAATCTGTTTTTTTCCAACCCTTTGCATAGCTGAGTGATGAGTAATTTCCAAGTATGTGTGCTCAGATCCCCCCCCCCTCCAAACAGCCTTCGTGGTTGTTATGATTCCCGGCAAGGCCAAAAACATGACAGTTTCCCCACTCCGGAGAAGCCAAGATGCTCCCTCTGCCTTTGGGGGAGGTGGGGGGAAGCGTGGAAAGGAATTGTTTTTGGCTGCCAAAAGCACCGTTTCCTTTATTTATTTATGTTGAGTTTTGCACGGGGTGGGGTGGGTTTGGTGAGCGTGGGGGAGGGCTGTTTGTTCCTAACCTTTTCTTTCTTTTTTTTAGCAGCGATTGGGCCTCTCTGAAGGGGCACTTTTTTTAAAATTATGATGATAAAACTGCTTTTTTTCAAAGTCACGGTGAAAATTCAATGTCTCACTGATTTTTTTCGGGGGGGACGAGTGAGGGAAGGAAAGCTTTACAAAATAACTTCAGTGAGCCGACTTTTATAACCGGCAGTTGGGTCCAATAGTGGCCATCCGTGAGTGAGGCCATCTGTTAAAAGACAGTCACCACCGACCACTTTGACGACCATTCATTTGGCAGGGTCCGTTAAGCGAGATCACCCGTTGTTAAGCCAACACTCCGGCGTCCCCCTCCCCATTGACTTTGCTTATCTGAAGCCCCTGGGAAGTTAGTAAATGTGACCACATGACACCTCAGGCACACTACACTGTAGTAACTACATGTCGGTTGCCAAGGGCCCTATTTGGATCCTGGTGACAAGTGAGGTTTATGTGCTTGCAAACAGTATAAGGCGAGGACTGGTCACAAGCCACTTTTCTTTCTATTGGCCTACTTTCCAATACTGTCATTAATGAATCATCGTAGTAGAGGACTGTAGACAGCATACTATGCAGTAACACCTTTTGATGTTCAATACCATACAATACAATATCAATACAGGAGGGTAGGGAAGCAAGGAGGGAAGGAAGGAGAGAAGGAGAGGAAGAAAGGAGGGAAGGAAGGAAGGAGGGAAGGAAGGAGGGAAGGAGAGAAGGAGGGAAGGGGAAGGAGGGAGGGAAGGAAGGGGAGTAGGAGCGAAGAAACGAGGGAAGGAAAGAGGGAGGGAGGGAAGAAGAAGTAGGACCGTTGTAAGATAAGATGGATCTAGGGATGTTAAAAAAGCAATCTTCAAGTATATTGTGAACAGTAGGGAAAAATTGTTATAAATACATATTATTAATAACAGTTATGAGATCATATAATTGTGACTGTATATATGAAATTGATAAAATTAAAATAATTAAAAAAATACAATACAATACAATACAATACAATTGCAGAGTTGGAAGGGGACCTGGAGGTCTTCTAGTCCAACCCCCTGCCTAGGCAGGAAACCCTATACCGTTTCAGACAAATGGCTATCCAACATCTCTTAAAGACTTTCAAGTGTTGGGGCATTCACAACTTCTGGAGGCAACTTCTGTTCCACTGCTTATTCAGATGGATAGCTAGAGAAACCTCAGGTAGTCCTCAACTTACAACAGTTAGTGTCTAGTTAAAATTACAACGGTGCTGAAAAAAGTGACTTATGATTGTTGCAGTATTCCCCTTGGTCACTGTAATTTACATTTGGATGGGCTCACGTTTATGACGATTGCAGTGTCCCATCACTGATCCCCTTTTGCGACCTTCTGAGAAGCGGGTCAACGGGGAAACCAAATTCACTTAATCATGTTATTCGTTTAAGAACTGCAGTAACCAATGTGGCAAGAAAACTCATCAAACAAGGGCAAACTCGCTGGACGAATTTCTCATTTAGCCAAGAAAATTTTGGCCTCTGTTGGGCTCCTAAATGAGGACTATTTATGATCCCAATTTTTGGAAACTGACTAATCTCAGGGTTCCAAATAGCATCCAAAAGTAAATCGGAAGTCCAAGGCAAAGGATTGCTCAAAGTTCCAATTTATTAAGAGAGCCACGTTGGCACATCTGGGAAACCTGAATCTGAAAGCTCCCCTCCCCAGTTGAAAGTTCAAGATCTGGCCCCCACACCCACAAGTCCATCACATGGTCCAATCTTCCACTACCGTGCTGGCCGTTTCCACCCATCCAGTTCTGGTCAGGTGCAGAGGTGTAAAGACAAAGGATGACCTTGGCTTTCTAGAAAGGATGTTGTTATGGCTACATAGCATCTAGCTCCATACATCCCTCCCTCCCATTTTCCCACAATAGAAAATGCATAGTAGAATAATAGGAAGATGTGGCAGGCCAAAGATCCAAGGAAAAGTTTGCTGCTGGCCTGACAACTTCAACACCTGTCCTTTGTTGGCGTTGAGTACCATTTCAGGAAACTCCCCCCCAAAGAATATTTCTGTTGCTGGAGAGTTAAACTTAACTCACATCCTCTTTTTCTTGTCTAGGCTGAGCCAACCAATCCGTGTCCGTTTCTTGGAGTCAGATGGGACGGTCCTTTTCGAACATCCTATACAACAGGGCACCATCTTCCAAGATGGTATGGTAAGTGGACCACAATCAATCAGAATAGCTCTGGAGGAACCTTGGAGGTCTTCTACTCCATCCCCCTGCTCAAGCAGGAGACCCTATGAACCATTTAAGACAGATGGCTGTCCAGTCTCTTCTTAAAAACCTCCAGTCATCACGTCTGAAGGCAACTTCTCTTCCACCGGTTAATTGTCCTCACCGATAGAAAGTTACTCCTTAATTCAAGGACATAATTAATCCCTGCCCTTCTACTAAATGAATTCATTAGTATTAATTTTGATTAATTAACTCTTATTAATTAGTATTAATTAATAAATTCCTACTAATTGAACATAGAATAACAGAGTTGGAAGAGACCTTGGAGGTATTCTAGTCCAACGCCCATGCTTAGGCAGGAAACCCTTCACCACTTCAGACAAATGGTTCTCCAACATCTTCTTAAAAGAATGGAATAGAATGGATGGGATGGGATAGAATAGAATAGAATTATGAATAGGGGATGGGATGGGATAGGATAGGATATGGACTGACTGCACTAGAATAGAATAGAATAGAATAGAATAGATAGAATAGAATAGAAGATGGGTGGGATGGGATGGTTAGAATAGATAGAATATGAAATGGAATAGAGGATGGGATGGGATAGGATAAAATAGATGAGGATAGATTAGATAGATTAGGATTAGAATAGAATAGAATAAATAGGGATGGGACAGAATAGAATGATGGAATGGAATAGAATAGGGATCGGGTGGGATGGGATGGGAGAAATAGAATAGAATAGAATATGGGATGGATAGAATAGAATAGGATATTGACTGGACTGGAATAGAATAGAATACAATAGAATAGAATAGAATAGAAATGTGATTAAACAGAAGGAAATTGTCTTTGGTGCGATGCTCTCAGTGCACATAAAAACTTCCAGTGTTGGAGCATTGAATGAGCATATTCCCTATTGTCTCTTCCTTGGGTGAAATGTATAAATATGAGGTCAATCCTTTTTTCTGTGGGAGTCCTTCCCACCATTTCCAGAGGGAATTCCTCACACTGCATATAGCAAGTGCAATAGATGACCCCTTGATTATTGGTTTTGGGGGCCCTAGGAATCAATCCATACCTCGCCCCTTCTTCTTTTCCAGATCTGTGGCATGTGGCGGAATTTGCAGAAGGCTTCCATCCGGCTCTTGAAGATGGATCAAATGCGCATCACCTGATCACCCAGGACTCATCCGGCAGGGGAGGTCCCGAGGCCAGATTGTCAAGCACCGGGCCCTCTTTGCAGGTAATCTATGGTTAGTGCAACCAGGGTTATCCCGGGAAACATTTTCAAGACTGGGAAGTTTTTAACTTTCCATGTCACAGAAAAGAATCTATAAACCTGGTTCAAAAGGAAAGGCACCCAGTGTTGTGGCCTGCCAGGAGGAACCGATGACAGATTCGGAGAGGTGAGGAGGTTGGGGAGGAACATGGCCAGTCCTGGAGCCTGGGGAAGGCTCTGATGAGGGCTCTGCATCGGAGCAGAGAGGGGGCCAGGGCCGGCTGACAGTTATCAGCTGCCGTCAGAGTCAGACAACAGTGGGGAGAACAGCTGGAGCCTGTTCCCAGTGTTCACTATGCGCAGAGTTGCCCCAGGACCAAAGGGACGACGCTAAAGCAGACAGGGGTTTGACTGCGGAGCTAAGGCCCCAGGTGGACGTGAGAATGGCCCCTCCCAGAGGAATAAAAGAGGAGCGGACAAGGGGCGTGGAGTTTCTGAGGAGACAACTCTTGTTCGCTCATTGGATTCGCCTGACCTTCGGGGACTCCTCGGGCCAATTGTTCAAGGAGATCAGCATGGCAGCTCTCCAAGCCAGATACGAGCTCTGTGACTATAACTCCTCCCTTGACTAAGAATGTTCTGGACCCGCGACTTTTAATGACGCAGAATTACCACAGTTCAATTAATAAAAGTGGGTTTTTTGTCAGGGCTCAATGGAAGTTTTGCTTCATGCTTCTTGGATTTCTAAAGCCTCGGTCAGAACCAACTCTTAGTTCCCCGACTCTAGGGGGCGGCGCTCATCTCCATTTCAAAGCCAAAGAGCCAGCGCTGTCCGACAGACGTCTCCGTGGTCATGTGGCCGGCTTGACTAAACGCCGAAGGGAGCACAGAACTCTGTTCCCTTCCCACCAAAGGTGGATCCTATTTTTCTGCTTGCATTATTACATGCTTTTGAACTGCTAGGTTGGCAGAAGCTGGGACAAGTAATGGGAGCTCACTCTATTATGCGGCGCTAGGGATTCAAACCACCAAACTGCCACTGAAACAAGCTCAGCGTCTTAGACACTGAGCCACAGTGTCCTTTTTAATAAGGCGATGCAAACTACCTAATAGATTTCAGAACATGGGAATAGACCCACAGTTATATAGGCCAGTGTTCTCAACCTTGGCAACTTGAAGATGTCCGGACTTCAACTCCCAGAATTCCCCAGCCAGCATTCGCTGGCTGGGGAATTCTGGGGAGTTGAAGTCCGGACATCTTCAAGGTTACCCAAGGTTGAGAAACACTGATATAGGCCACTCTGAGCCCTCAAAAAAAGAGAGAGAATAAGAAATGATGGTGTCTCATAATCCCAATTTTGAAGCACCCTCCAGATATTTGTATTTGCCATTCCAGTGAGGTCTTATCCTCTTCTGTTGTTTCCAGAGACTTTCAGTGCCATCTTGACGTCCGTGGGACCCGACTCACCTGAACACGGAGGGCATCGCTATGCTGACCCTGAGCGACACAGAGAACAATCTGCACTTTGTTCCTGGTTACGAAAGGGTTCCTGGAGCCGGCAGGCAAAAGTGAGCAAGGACAGAGAGAAGCAGCCAGTCATGACTGAAAAAGTTCTCTCATCCAGTTAGTTAGATAAAACCAGCCCGGTCCAGCCATAGTTTTTGCATGGGCTGTCTCTTGCAAAGAGATGGTTAAAGACCAACTGTGAGTGGAATAGAATGGAAGGAATGGAATGGAATGGAATGGAATAGAATAATAGAATAGAATAGGAGGAGAGGAGAGGGAATAGAGTAGAGTAGAGAAGAGGAATGGAATAGAATACAGGAGAGGAGAAGAATAGAGTGAATAGAATAGAACAGAATAGAGGGAATGGAATTGATAGGATAGAATAGAATAGAATAGAATAGGAAGTAGAGAATGGAGACGGAACGGAACAGAACAGAACCTCTGGTCACGACCATAATTCATTCCATAACTTTGGTCACAACCCAATTTGGTCGTGACTCAAACCTAACCGAATTAATGAAAAACTAATGCAGTGGCCACACGAAGTCCTGTTGTTAGCGCTTACAAAAAAAATGGCACGGAAGCAGGAATTGGCCAGGGCCGTGTTTGATCACCAACCCGAGTACGTATTCGTTTCCAAATTCAAAAATGTTGTGAATTTTTGGTGGGAACCCGATTTGGTCATGGTCAGAAGCGTTAGTGACCAGAGGTTCTACCGTACAGAATTGGAAGGGCCTTGGAGGGTCTTCTAGTCCAACCCCCTGCTTAGGCAGGAAAGCCTACACCACTTCAGACATATTGTTATCCAACCTCTTCTTTAAAACTTCCAGTGTTGGAGCACTTCACAACTTCTGGAGGCAAGTTCTGTTCCACTGATTCGTTGTTCTAACCTCTGGGATGCTGCAATTGTCGGAAATGCGATTGCGCAACCATGGGCCCTCCTGTGACGGTTGTAAGTGCAAGGGACCGATTGTTAAATACCTTTTGGCGCGATCGTCATTTCAAACAGTCCCTTAAAGGAATGATTTCAAAATCAAGAACTTACCCGTATAGCATGAATTGTCTCCCTGCTTCCTTGCAGAATCCAATCGGATCCCACTGAGGGTGCAATCCTACACCAGGACAGGGTTCTCAGGCAGATCCTGGCTAATGTCACCTTACAGGTAAGCTGACATTTTAAAAGCCTGTTTGAGCAGCTTGGGGGACAGTTAATGAGGCTGCTGCTGTTTGCTTGCCTGCTATCACTGTCATTCCCAGGACCCCCCGATTTTGCAGAGGTGCTGATGGAACTGGGAGCCAGGAGATTGCACTGGCTGGCACAAGGACAGCTGAGGATGGACCGCAGAGGTGGAAGGCGGAGTCCGTCAGAAGTTAGCTGGGCACATCACGGTCCGGAGAAGCTGTGACCAGTGAGTGACAGAGTGGGCTCCCCGGGACTGATTCATCCTGCCTACTCTTACCCCTTGCAGGGTTTCTGAGCTTTTGGCATTAACATGTTGCAATTTTTATGCAAAATGCCAAAATAAATTTGGCTCAGTGGCTAAGACGCTGAGCTTGTCGATCAGAACGGTCAGCAGGTTCGGCGGTTTCGAATCCCTAGTGCCGCGTAACGGCGTCGGAAGCTCCCGTTACTTGTCCCAGCTTCTGCCAACCTAGCATTTCGAAAGCATGTAAAAATGCAAGTAGAAAAAAAAATAGGGACCAACCTTTGGTGGAAGGGAACAGTGTTCCATGCACATTCGGCATTCAGGCATGCCGGCCCACATGACCATGGAGATGTCTTCGGGACAGCGCTGGCTCTTTGGCGTTGAAACGGAGATGAGCATCGCCCCCTAGAGTCAGGAATGACTAGAACATATGTGCAAGGGGAACCTTTACCTTTACCTATAGTCAGAAAAAAAAATATCACTTTTTGTGCATTTCAAGTACTGGTAGTCCTTGACTTACAACCATTCATTTAGTACCATTCATAGTGGCACTGAAAAAAAGTGACTTATGGCTGTTTTTTTCACACTTGTGACTGTTGCAGCATCCCCATGTGATCAAAATTTGGTTGCTTCTCAACCGGCGTGTATTTATGACGGTTGCAATGTCCCGGGGTCGTGTGATTCCACTTTGCAATCTTCTGACAATGCAAAGTCAATGGGAAAGCCGGATCCACTTAACAATCCTGTCTTTCTAACTTAAGGACTTCATAAGTCTGGCAAATAAAGTTCATAACACAGAGGAAATGTCACTTAATTGCGGTCTTGCTTAGGAACAGAAATTTGGGGGGGGGCATTCTGGTCATAAGTTGAGGACTACCTGTAAGAGTCATGAGAACCCTCCCTCTGTCAGAATTTCAAATCTGGGTTGTAAACGACTGTACACATAATGGTAAAATATGTGGACTTCAATTCCCAGAATTCCCAAGTCAGAATACAGACCTAACTACGTTGTCATCTGAAAAACATCATTTCTCTCTCTCTGTCTGTCTCTGTCTCTCCCACTCCCTCTCCCTCCCAGCCATTCAGAGTGTGCTTTGTGGAGCCAACGCCTTGATACCCACTCACACCGGAGCAGTGGGCTCTGCCAAGATTGTGCTACATGGAAATGGGACATGGGAATACCAGGTAAGAGGGGAGCAACATGCAAACAATAGCAAATGAAACACTCCCAGGAACAAAACAAATTAAAGTTTAATTTGTGTGCATTATTCAATGGACTGTTAAATTGGCCACGCCAGTGGTGAGAATCAAATAATTTAACAACCGGTTCTCTGCCCTAATGACCAGCAGGGTAGGTGGGGCTTGGTGGTCATGTGACTGGGTGGGCATGGCCAACTCAACATCACTCACGTTGATGGGCGCGTCGCCTTAGCTGTTACAATGTAATAAGGGTTAACCAGAGAGGCAGTTTCTGTAAGCAGGGCAGTAAAGATTAGACTGAAAACAACACCAGAATGTTTCCTTCCTGCCTTCCTTACAGGATTAGCCCTGTAAAGTGGGTAAAAAAAAACAAAGGAGATTTCTTCCAACAACCGGTTCTCCAAACTGCTTAGAAAGTTACCAACCGGTTCTCCCAAATAGGTGCGAGCCGGCTGAATCCCACCACTGGGCCACGCCCACCCAGTCACATGACCTAGCCATGCCCACCTAGTCACATTACCCACTAGCCACGCCCACCCAGCCAGACCAGCCCTCCCCCAGCAGCTCTGAGGGACTGTGAATTGGCCCCTGTTTAAAAAGTTTGGGGACCCCTGCTTCTACTGTTATTCGGTTAAGGTGGCTTTGATTCATTAGGGACAATCTTCTCTCCAGATCCAGGTAGCCGGAACAGGAAGCGAGGTGAGGGTGGCATCACCTTGGAGACCAACACCCGCGAAGAAATAAACGCAGCATTTTGTATGACATGACCCACAACTACAGGGCTGGCATGGTGAGCGTCGGCTGGCGGAAGAAGTGGGTGGACTTGGGTATCGGAGACGGATAGCTGACTTGGTGCAGCGAACCCCAGAGACTTCAAAATGTGTGAATTGCATTGTTCCGTGCTTGGACTTCACACTTGACAAAGACCAAGCCCTAGTGTCAGGGTTCCAAAAGTAAATCAGTGTCCAAGGCAAAGTATTCCTCAAAGTTCCAATTTACTAAGAGAGCCATGTTGGCACATCTGGGAAAACCCAAATTTGAAAGCTTCTCGGTTTTCCCCACCCAGTTGAAAATTCAAGATCTTGCCCCCCACACCCACAAGTCCATCACATGGTCCAATCTTCCACTGCCATACCGGCAGTTCCTCCCATCCAATTCCGGTCAGGTGCAGAGGTGCAGAGACAAAGGATGACCTTGGCTTTCTAGAAAGAATGTTGTTATGGCTACATAGCATCCAACTCCGTACGATCCTAGAGCCAAGGTGGCGCAGTGGTTAAATGCAAGCACTGCAGGCTGACTGCTAGATCAGCAGGTCAGCGGTTCAAAATCTCACCGGCTCAGGGTTGACTCAGCCTTCCATCCTTCGAGGTGGGTAAAATGAGGACCCAGATTGTTGGGGGCAATATGCTGACTCTCTGTAAACCGCTTAGAGAGGCCTGAAAGGCCTATGAAGCGGTATATAAGTCTACTGCTATTGCTATTGCTATTGCTTCCGTTTTCCCACAATAGAAAATGCATAGTAGAATAATAGAAAGTGTGGCAGGCCAAAGATCCAAAGGAAAAGATGGCTGCAGGCCTGACATCTTGCACATTTTGATTCTCTCTCCTGCCACCCTTGTTATATTCTAGGCCAGTGGCTCCTGGACACAAGCCAGTGGGCGCGATGCCCACATGCTGCTGCAGAACGAGCTCTTCTTAAATGTTGCCACCAAGGACTTTGAGGATGGAGAATTGCGTGGACAGATAAATGCCATGCTCTACAACGGACTCTTGGCCCGTTATCAAGGTACTCGTGCGCAGAATGTGTGAAATTGCTCAGCCAGACAATGGGGGAATCAACTGGTGGTTGGTGTGAACAACCACCAGTTGGTCCAGTTCGGAGACCAGAGAGAGGGGGAGAGAAATCACCAACAAACTTGGCAACTTTAATAAGACTTGTGGACTTCAACTCCCAGAATTCCCTGAATTCCTCAGCCAGCCATACTGACTGAAGAATTCTGGGAATTGGAAATCCACCACAGGGGTCCCCCAGTCTCTGGGCCCAGTACTAGGCCATGGACCAGCCTGCCACTCGCATGGCCCAGTTCCCTTCCCGGCCCAGGCCTCCAAGCCACAAACATGGGGACCACTGTTCCACAAGACTTGGCAACTTTAAGACTTATGGACTTCAACTCCCAGAATTCCTCAGCAAGCCATACTGTCTGAGGAATTCTAGGAAGTCAACCAGGGGTGGGATTGAACGATCGTAGCAACCGGTTCTCTGCCCGGTTTCTGGGGGCATGGCCATGAGGGGCATGGCCTACTCGGCCTACCCACGGCAGCAGGGGGGAGGATTTTTGCCTTCCCTGGGCTCCGGAGGTTTTGCTCGAGCCTCCGGGAGGACGAAAACAGCCTCCCAAGGATTCCGGAGGCCCTCCGGATGCCATTTTTTTGCCCTCCCAGAACCTTCGTGCGCGCCCTGTACATGATGAACAGGCCACGTAGAGACTCGTGGGAGGGGCGGGGTGAGGTGGGAGGGGCCTCAACCTACAGCCACAAATGGGACCGGAATTTCTATTGCTAAGCAAAGCAGTTGTTAAGTGAGTTATGCCCCATTTTTGCCATGGTTGTTAAGTGAATCACAGCAGTTGTTAAGTGAATCATGTGGTTGTTAAGCAAATCTGGCTTCCTCCATTTACTTTGCTTGTCGGAAAGTGAAGCTGGCCTGGGGAAGCTTCAAATGTTGATCACATGACCCATGATAAAAATATGTGCCGTTTGCCAAGTGCCCAAAATTGGCACACAAGACCATGGGGACATTGAAGTGGTCATAAGTGTGAGAACGAGTCACAAGTCACTTTTTTCAGTACTGTTGTAACTTCAAATACTCCGTAAGTGAATGGTCGTACGCCGAGGACCACCTGTAGTATTTGAATACTAGGATCAAAAGAACCCTTTAATACAGGTAGTCCTTGACTTATGACCACCATTCCTGTTGCTAAGTGAAACATTTGTTAAGTGACTTTTGCTCCACTTTATGACTTTCCCTGCCCCAGTTGTTAACTGAATCACTGCAGTTATTAAGTTAGTCGCACAGTTGTTAAGGGAATCTGGCTTCCCTATTGACTTTGTTTGTCAGAAGGAAGAACCACCTGTTGGTATTGTACATTTATTCATCTCTTCTTAGGTATATAAAGAAGTTAATGAATCCTGTTGCATCAGTTATCTGTGTGTGCTTTCTGGATTTGAATTTATGCAACAAGTTC